>NC_079147.1:14701961-14742521 GCF_945859685.1 Eupeodes corollae | reverse complement strand
AGTCGGTATCTTTTTAAGTGGAGAGTCTTTGGTGTTTTAATATGTCATTAGCATCGAAAAAGGATATTAGTTTTATATTTGATTCCCGGATTAGTTGATTCAAGTGGAGGAAGTGGCTGTTTGTTATGAAAAAATGCAAAACAAATACGTTCAAAGTCTAAAGGAATAAAATGCTGGTCAATTTATTTTATGGATTCAAACGCACACATAATAAAAAGACAATTTACTAGCTAAAAGGAATGAAACTCTCTAGGTTATAGGTTAGGTTAGATTAAGGTGGCTGTTGACGGGAAAAGCAGCACACTTAGACCAATAGTTGGTCCGTTGTGGTACCAGATGGATCTAAAGGTGTAATTCACTCGTTGAACAAGTTAGAGCTAGCTTAGAAGCGTTTGAGACAAATTTCTTAGACCACTAGGATCACTGTAGTAAAAGTCTCTAACTTGGAGTCTTAGCCTTTTTGACAAAACAGGACATGAACATTCTTCTTCCTCCATGCTTAGCTCCAGCAAAAATCGGTTACAGGAGTTCCAAGTCGAAAAGCATGCCTAACCATTAACCAGTTTCATGTACGACTTCTATAACGGAGCTCATGTGCGATCAACCAACCGAAATGAGTTTGTTTTAGCGTTTATCCAAATTAGTTTAGTTGAGCGAGAAGTGGTGGTATGGGAGATTCTATGGTTTGCTTTCTTTATGATATCATGGTTTAGTATAATTTTACAAGCTATGGAGTTGGGTTTGTTGCCCATCAAAAATAAAGTTGTTCCATTTTTATCAATTTTGCCTGCTTTACAATTTTGGCACCTAAATTAGTGAATTAGGTTGACTAATAGTGTATTTTTAATTTTTTAATAATTGAAATATTTTTTATTATATTTTGCTCCGCTTTCAATAATTCAATTTGTTTTCACTTGGACTCTTAATATTATTTCTTTAATGATTCAGTTTCGAGAATATTCTTTGTTTCAAACCTCTGAGTCAAAATAAGATATAATGCTGCTGCAAGTTCACGATTCAAGTCTTCCAAACTTAAGACGTTTCAGTTGTGAATTGAAGTAACGATTATCTTTGATTTGATTTGATAAATTGAGAGTACGTTTTGCTTATACATTCTGGGTTCAACAGTTACCTTACAAATGGAAGAATAACTCCGGCTTCCAATTTAAGTAGGTCCTTAAAATAGATAGGGCCTGTATCAGATCCAGTAAAGGAATTTTCTAGGATCGGAAACGTTGGTGATCGCAGTAAAAAATGTAGCCATCTCAATGTAAATGGTCCAAAAATTCGAAAATCCTTATAGAGCCAAGTTAATTATATTTTTAGCTTTTTACTTTTATTTTTTTTTATATTTTTGGTATCCAGTTATTTAGAGCTTATTAATTACGTTTTGCATTTGAATTTTATTAAACATTTTGGTCCCCTTTAAAAATCAAGGTAAGGTAAGGTTAAAGTGACTGTCCGTGATGAAGTAGGACGCACTTAGGCCAGTTTAATGGCACATTGTGATAGCACATGAATCTTGAAGCCTTTTTTTAAGCTTAATGAAAACTTTTGGTATTAGACAGTGCCCGGATATGACACCGATTATAGAGCACATATGCGATCTGCTTAGATATAGTGAGTAATGTTGGCCAGATTTTGTTAAAACTTGACTCGTAGTGATGTTATTCAACCTGGTGTTTACCTTCTTAATAGCGTACTGCATTAACAATAGTTTACATGTAGCGAATGGTAAGCCCGCATTTGCCAAACGTGTTAGAATGGGTTGTACTGTACCGTTCCAGGCGAGTTCATTTGCCTTACAGTTACCTGGAATGTATCTATGGTCCGGCACCCAGCAAAGATGAATATTAAACTATTGTGCCATCTCCATTAGAGATGATCGACAGTTATGGACGGTTATTGAGTTTGTAGAGGCAGGGTCCCGGGATTTGATAGGTGCCTGACTATCTGAGAAAATACGGTTTCAGATGTTGATATCACGTTTTCTTTAATCCAAGACAAGACTTCTTTAATCGCCAAATGTTCCACCTGGAACACGCTACAATGTTTGGTAATGCGGAATGAGAGTATTAATTCCAGTCGTTCAGAGTACGCACCTTCACCAACAACTTCTTTTGTTTTTGTTTCATCTTTATAAAAGTGAACTGACTCGTCTTTCAGGACTGCTCTTTCCTCCCAGAAACATCTGGAACGAATAGCAATATGGAAGTTTCGGTCGAATTGCAGTTGGAATATGGTGTAGTCTGTATGCTTTCGAATTAATTTTCAAAACTTAAGAATTATGGAGTGGCCATTGTCGATATCCAGTATGGCATATGGGGTATAGGCAAGCTGAACGTTAGATTTTATGTTATTTTCGCGGTTTTTAGCTTTTTCTAAAGCAATCCACTATATCCTAAACCATAAAATGAAATCGGTTTAATGTGTATAGTCAATGCATGATTCGGAGTTGTAAGCCCCATTTATCACTAATAGCTTTCTTGAAAGAAAAGAGAGCTACAGTTTGTTGAAATGTATGTAACTTATGTGAAAATATTACTGTATACAAATAACAAATCAAGTATCTGTAGGAAAATATGAAAACTCATTTTGTAAATATCTAGAATATATTTTTCATTCGCAAATAAACTCTTCAATCGTTAAGACGCCTTTGTTTTTCTTTTTCCACATTTTTCTCTTCGCCGAATTTCTGCTCAATAGGTTATGGGCCCAGGCGACCGCATGTGGTAAAAAGAAAAGATTTGAATCGCAGCAATAGTTCGTCACAATTATCAAGATGAGTGCAATGTACCAAATAGAGAAGTTGGAAGAAAAGAATTATGATTCTTGGAGCATTCAGATGCGAAGCGTTTTGGTACATGCGGAACTATGGAGTGTTGCATCAGGTACGTTGAAGAGAGAAGAAGTAAAAGAAGAAACAGGAACCGATTGGCCAAGCATAGACGAGAAAGCGTTGGCCATGATCACCCTGAGTGTAAAACCTTCGCAATTAGGTTACATAAAGGATTGTGCTACGTCCTTTGACGCCTGGACGAAACTTAAAGAAGTTCATCAGCCAAGTGGACCTCAACGCAAAGTATCCCTTTACAAGAAATTATTGAGTTTGCGGATGTCAGACGGTCAGAGCATGTCCAGCTATTTGAATACATTTGTTGAAGTATTGGACAAGCTTGCCGGAGTCGGCATAGAAATGAACGATGAATTGCGAACAATAATTCTTCTTTCTAGTTTGCCGAAAATGTACGAAAGTTTTGTAGTGGCTATAGAGACGCGTGACTATTTACCCAAATTTGATATTCTGTGTATCAAGCTGAAACAAGAAGGGGAACGCAAAGGCAATGAAGATTCATTATTCGTAAAGCAACAAGCTTTCACAGCTAGTACAGTTGGTCATCAACGGATGAACCCTCCCGGAAAACACAATACAAATGCAAAAGGAAAATTGCGAAACATTACTTGCTTCAAGTGCGGGTGTCGTGGACATGTGAAGGCACAATGTAAAAACAAAGAGAGCTCTACTACCATAAATGAACAACATAAGCAATGTAGTTTGTTGGGGGCGATGGATGTGTGTACATTAAATCGGTCAAATTGGTGTTTGGACAGTGGGGCAACAAGCCACATGTGTTGTGACAAAAGGTTTTTCATAAATTTCGAAGAACATAAAGAAATGATTGGTTTGGCCGGTGAAGATTTTTTGTATGCAGAAGGGAGAGGTGATGTACAGCTACAAACGGATCTTTGTACTCTGAAATTATTGAACGTGTTATATGTACCAAACATGAAGTCAAATTTTATGTCCGTCAGTCGAGCAGTACAAAATAATTGCGTTGTGCATTTTGGAAAAAAGCACGCTGAAGTTATACAGGATGGTGAATGCATCTTGAAAGTCAATAAAGTTGGAAATCTGTATATATTCGAATGTCGAAACAGTAATTGTTTTGCTGCTGTTCAAGATGAAGCGGATTTGTGGCATAGACGATACGGCCATTTGAATTATGGCAGTTTGATGGAAATTGCCAAGAAGAATTTGGTGCACGGGATTGAAAAAGTCAATTTCAAATCCAATACGACATGTAAGACGTGCATGGTCAGTAAAATACACGTCCATCCTTTCCCAAATGCAACTTCGAACAGAGAAACGGAATTATTAGAGCTGGTACACACGGATGTCTGCGGTCCTTTTGAGCCAAGATCAATTGGTGGTTCGAAATACTTTTTGACGTTCATCGACGATAGATCCAGACGTGTCTTTGTTTACTTCCTTAAGACCAAAGATGAGGTGTTCAGCAAATTCGTGGAATTCAAGAATCTGGTGGAGCGACAAACCGGCAAGAAGCTTAAATGTTTACGCAGCGACAATGGTCGTGAATACATCAGTAAGACGTTCGACCTTTACTTAAAGACGAATGGAATCGCAAGACAGTTGACAATGGCATACACACCGCAACAGAATGGCGTTGCGGAACGAGCAAATCGGACGTTGGTTGAGATGTCAAGGTGTTTGTTAGTGCAGTCAGGACTATGCAATTCATTGTGGGGCGAAGCAGTCAACACATCGGTTTACTTACGCAATCGTTCACCGACAAGTGCGCTGGTCAATATGACACCTATGGAAGCGTGGACAGGTAAGAAGCCTTCTATTAGCCATCTAAAAGTTTTTGGTTCTTTTGCAGTGGCACTTGAGAAGGGGCATAAGAATAGCAAGTTCCATGCAAAAGGGAAGGAATATCGAATGGTTGGTTACTCAGTTCAAGCAAAAGGTTATCGACTGTATGATGTCAATACGAGACAAGTGGTTGAAAAACGTGACGTCTTATTTGATGAGCTAAAAAACAGAGAATATGCTGATGGCAGCACTGTTTTCAAGACCCCGGACACGATTTCATTTGATTTACCCTCTAGAGTTGTTGTTAGTGGCGATGAAGCTGAGGCTTACGAAGATGCTCAAAGTTTTGATGACAACGACTGTTTTGAAGAAACTGTTAATGAGCGAAGTGGTCAAACAGAGCCAGCTGTTGAGAACAGCAGCGAAAATAATCTCGAGGAAGCGGTCAACGATGTTCAAGAGGACGATTTGAGGATTGGCCCTGGAAGGCCAAGATTGCTTCGATCAGGTAGAATTGGTCGCCCTAAGAAGCAATACAACGTACTTAGCGCACTGGTTGCAAGTGATGTCCCCATTCCGTCATCTTACGAAGAAGCGACAAGTAGTGAATACGATTCATACAGGCGTGACGCTATGCAGAAGGAGTATGAGGCTTTGTTGGCGAATCAGACCTGGGTAGTTGCTGAGTTACCAAGTAATCAACGTGCTATTGGATGCAAGTGGGTGTACAACCTGAAAAGAGATGCCAGTGGCGAGATAGAACGGTTTAAGGCCCGTCTCGTTGCGAAAGGGTGTTCACAGCAATATGGTGTGAACTATGGTGAAACATTTTCACCTGTATGCCGACTGGAGAGTGTACGTTTCATTTTGGCGTTAGCTGCAGAGTTGAAACTGTTTCTGCATCAGATGGATGTTTGCACGGCATATCTGAACAGCGATCTTACAGATACCGTTTACATGAAACAACCACCTGGATACGCCGATAGTTCTCAACCTGACAAAGTTTTATTGCTGAAGAAGGCAATATACGGTTTAAAACAATCAGGAAGGGAGTGGAACTTTAAGCTTGATGGTGTTTTACGAGAGATGGGATTTGTACCTTGCGATAATGAGCCATGCTTGTATAAACAGCAAAAAATGGGTAATTTGTCACTGATTTTAATATACGTTGATGATATTATTATAGCATGCCAATCGAAACAAGATTTGTTAAACACCAAGGCAGATATTTCAAAATCGTTTAACTGCACTGATAAGGGAACGTTGAACCTATTTCTTGGTATGGAGATTCAACGTGAAGGCGAACTAGGCGAGATAACTTTGGGTCAGACCCAATACATTAAGGATCTATTGCAACGACATGGCAGTCAAGAATGCAGGCCAGCAGCTACGCCTTTAGACGCCGGTTTCCAAGTAGCTTGTGATAACGATCGATGTCAAAAGGTAAATACAAGATCCTATCAGTCAGTTATTGGGGAACTGATGTGGTTGGCGTTAACGACCAGGCTAGATATTTTGCATTCAGTTGCGAAATTGTCTCAGAGAAATAAGGATCCGCATGTTGAGCATCATGCAGGCGTGAAGCACATTCTTAGATATTTGGCATCTACGGTAGACAAAAAGATACACTACAAGAAGTGTGGAATGGCTTTTACGGGCTATGTTGACGCTGATTGGGGCGGAGACAAGGTCGACCGTAAATCCTATACTGGTTACGTGTATTTCTTGGCAGGTGGTCCTATATCTTGGAAATCGGAGAAGCAACGCAGTGTGGCACTCAGTAGCACCGAAGCTGAGTACATGGCATTATCAACAGCATGCAAGGAGGCAATAGCCATGAGAAGACTCATAATTGAAATTGGCTGTGGTGAAGCGGGAAGTCCAACTGTCGTTTATGGCGATAATTTGAGTGCGCAACAACTTGCAAAGAATCCGGTGCATCATGCGAGAACTAAGCATGTTGATATTAGATATCATTTTGTCCGGCAAATTGTCAATGAAGGTGATATCGTTCTTAAATATGCTCCTACAGATTTAATGATAGCAGATATACTTACAAAGAACCTTGCAAAGAACAAACATCAAGAATTTACAAAAATGTTAAATCTTAGTTAAATTTTGTTATAATTTGAAAATATGTTTGCTTTGAGGAAGGGTGTTGAAATGTATGTAACTTATGTGAAAATATTACTGTATACAAATAACAAATCAAGTATCTGTAGGAAAATATGAAAACTCATTTTGTAAATATCTAGAATATATTTTTCATTCGCAAATAAACTCTTCAATCGTTAAGACGCCTTTGTTTTTCTTTTTCCACATTTTTCTCTTCGCCGAATTTCTGCTCAATACAGTTGCTTCTATGACTCTTTCCTGTGCATTGTGTTCCCAATTTAGTTTTTTGCCTAAAATAAGACAAAGGTACTTAGCCTCGTCTGAGAATTTTAATTGGATTCCGTTAATATAGAGAGGGTTAACTTATGGAATTTTGTATTTCCTCGAAAATTGGACTTATTCCGTTTTCAATCCGATCAGCCCAAAATATTAGTTTGTTTAAGACATTTTGTAAGAGTTCCTCAGGTGTTAAGATATTAAGTTTTACGAAACCGCTATAGTAACGTCATTGTTAAATGCAATCACTCTGAAACCGTCCGCATCAATACCAGTTAGGATTTCATTTATCACAAGGTTCCAGAGTAGATGGCATAGAACACCACCTTGCGGTCTCCCTTCTCTAACGAATCTTCTAGCAGAAGAAGCAGAACATTGACAACAAAAATGCATTCTTTTTTGTTTTTTAATAATGTTAGACATTATAAGAGCTAATTCAAAAGTTATTTAAATCGTGAAGAGATAGAAAACAAAAACGATAAGAAACGAAAAGTCCAGTCCTGAAAAAAAAATTAGAGTAAATTAAATAAAAATCCACAATCTTCCTGAAACATTAATTAAAAGTCTAAAACTCAATCGACCTAATGGTAATAAGAGACAGACACCCGGAAGAAACCACCCAAATTACCATTTAAGCAATCCCTATTACTATTTTATAATTGTCAGTTTAAATTAAAAAATATCAGGTTCAAAACTTGTAAAAAATATGCTGTACAAACCTTGTACACTTATTGGAAATGATACATATACATCATTTAAACCAATCAACGTATCAATATGATATGGACATTGGACAATGAGTTTAATTCGAATAAGGATGTCATAAGGCTTTGAAGGAAATTATCACGCAGCCGTCTTAGCTTAAGAAAGCTTTTATTATAAATCTAGCACACAAAATTATATGAATGCTTGAGAAAGCTAAATTAAAAAAAAAATGTATCAGCTATCAGCAAAGATTTAACTAAGGTATACTTTATAGAGCCTACTTTAGTCTTTTAAACTTTTTACATTCAGAAACCTTACTATAACTTCTAAGCTGCTGTCGTACAGGACGATAGTTTTCCCAGTATACACATATGGATCCGAGACCTAGGTGCACTTCAACCTCTTAGACACTTTAAAGAATAAAGAAGAATGTCTTTCCTGGATAATTGTTTTGAGCGAGAACGATTTCGGAGACGCTTCCCCAATGTTGATATTGTGACAAAATTAAGCTCGACTATAAACATCGGTGGATTGGACTAGCTAGCTCGCACGAGTGAAGAACCAGCACGGAAAGTCTTTCGTAGAAAATTGTATGGTAGATGACAGCGAGGCAGACCATGCTTACGCTGCTCTAGAGTTGGGGTGGACCAGGATGAATGAAACCTTGAGATGATCCTGGGCCCTATTTAATAAAAAATTACAGGTAACTAAATATTGCAATGTTTCAAATTTGTCAGAAAAATACAATGACAAATATGATCTTGAAATGTGCTATGATAAATTTTTGAAGATGTTCAATGTTCTTTCAATTTGAAAATGTTTGCAAAATTGCGTTTAGTTATTAAAACTGGAAGTGCATAAAACATAAAACAAATCGAGTGTTTTTAAATTAATAACATTTTAAAATTTAGTGTTCTAAGATTGCTTTTATGCATATTTTATTCGCAAAATTTTGTCAAACCTTGATCTATGACTAGAAGGTTAATAAATGAAAGGATATATCAGAACAGTAAAAAAGGTTTAAATGGATTCAAGAAAAGACTGGAATCACCTTTGAAATACCATTTCACTATTCGAAATCATTATACATATATTATCTGTTCAAATTTCTAAGGGGATCAGGGATTATTTTACGGAAAAGCAACTGACAATCAACATCAATTTTACTTTTATTTGAAAATGTATCGTTTATCATTTTAAGCCTTTTCACTGTCAACACTTGACCATAACGAAGTTTCGTCAATTGTCAATTGACAAATATTTAAATTGTATTTTTTTTTCATTTAATAAAATAATTGTCAAATTCGACGGAAATTTCAAGTAAATTGTGGAAAAATATTTGAAGATTCATTGTCATGACAATTTCTTTATGAAACGTAAAGATGAAAATTTTCGGGTATTTTCCCATACTTACTTACTTAAGGTGGCGCTACAGTCCTGTGTGAAATAGGGCCTCACCCAACAAACTTCTCCATCTAGCTCGGTCCCTAGCTAGATGTCTCCAGTTTCGCGCTCCAAGTTGGGTGAGGTCACCTTCCACTTGTGCGCTCCACCTGATCCGCGGCCTTCCTCTACTGCGCTGTCCTGTGGGTGCGGATTCGAAGACTTTCCGGGCCGGAGCATTGGTTTCCATGCGCTCTACGTGACCCAGCACCTCCCTGTTTTGCCTTGGGTCTGGAAATCCGAAGTGCTACCTTGGCTACAACGAGGTAGTGGTCCGAGTCGATGTTAGGTCCTCGGAAAGTTCGTACATCCATAATGCTGGAAGCGTATCTGGCGTCGATCGCAATATGGTCAATTTGGTTGACGGTAGATTGATCTGGAGTAGTCCAAGTTCCTTTGTGGATGTTGAGGCGTGGAAAACGCGTACTGGCTACCATGGCGTTTCGCCCCGCAGCAAAATCTATGAGCCTGAATCCACTGTCGGAAGTGTTGTCGTGCAGGCTGTTCTTTCCGATTATTCCACCAAAGATGTCTTCCCTTCCTAGCTTGGCATTAAAATCGCCCAGGACTATTTTAATATCGTAGGGCACTGCTCATATGTTTCGTCTAAGAGCTCGAAGAACATATCTTTGGTGTTGTCGTCTTTCTCTTCTGTGGGGCGTGCGCGCATAACAGGCTAATGTTGCCGAATTTAGCCTTGATGCGTATGGCCATGAGGCGCTCATTGATGCACCTATAGCTCAAGACTTCTTGCCTAAGTCTGGCTCCAATGACGAATCCGCATCCAAATAAGCGCTGTTGGTTTTCGTGGTAGCAGTCACCATAGTAAATATCGCAGTTTTTCATCCTCTTTTTGCCCGGCCCATCCCATCGTATTTCCTGGATGGCGGTGATATCTGCTTTATATCGTTCTAGGGCCTCCGCTAATTCTTCGGCCGCACGTGGTCTGTTAAGGGACCTAACATTCCACGTGCATATCGGAAGTTCGTTGGCCTTTATTCGTTTGCGTTGGTTGTCAACAGTAAATCCGTCCGTATCCGAGGCTTGTTGGTGTTTCGCAACTTTGAAAGCTTTTACGTGGCCAGGAAGTCACCCCGACGCACAACCCCCAACCTGGAGGGCCGGATCCTAAGTATAACTCCAAGGATGGGGAGCAGGATAAAACCGCTCCTTACAGGCCTGGGCTCCGAATAAGTCGAAGAAGCCCTATAAGGTGTTCACTAAGTAGTTCAACCTTACTGGAACTGTAAACGCCACCGTTGATTCCATCTCGGGAATTCCTCCGCTGCAGTCTGGATAAGGAGAGGTGCCTTAGTGGAAATACCTCTCCTCACATCTCTCGTTTGCTGCCCCCAACAACTTTCTACTGGGGTTGGAACCCAATCTACAGTTGAGGTACTAGGCACCCGATGTTCACCACGGAGAGGTGAGAGTAGGAGTTGATAGACAGAGGTTGGTTTTAAGAAAAAACCTGTGGACGCTTGTGTCCTCTTGAATGCACATGTCTACCATTTGAATTTTCCTATAGTTTTACAAAATTGTTTATAGAGCAGATTTAAGGAATTTGTAAGTAGTAAATTAACACATTGTCGCATGCCATGCCACCTTTCACAATTGTCAGTGCTTATGAAAAAGGCCCTTGGTTATCAAGCCAATGATGATGATGATGATGATGATTGTGGATTGGCAATAGTCTTACTTCTCATGTTTTCAAGATCTCAGTGGATATTGTGATAACTTCTTTGAGAAAGAATGTGTCCATTAAAAACTTTCTTAAAAAATTATGACTGATTCACTATCTAAGCATCATTTTCAAATAACTTAGTTATTGTATTGAACTTTTGAGGCTAAATTGTATTAAAAGTATTGCCAGCATGGTAGCTCAGCATAAGGGGGGTTTAAATTGGGTTAGTGTTTTACTGATCGAGGTGATCAATAAAATTAAGTCAAATTGATATCAAAATGATATCGAAATACGAAGGGGTGAATTTCAAGATGTCTTGATTACAGTGTGCGCCAGAAAACATTTTACTGGAAGTTTACCAAAACCGAGAGCTGAATATTATTCTTCAAATCAAGAAACAAAATAACAGAAACGTTTTGTTTTCCAGATGGGAAAATTTAAGTAATGTTTTATTGTCTGGAAAACCTTGGCCGAAGCCGGGATTAAAACCGGGATCCTTTATAGAAAAGAAGGTCATTTCTCGATAAATATTTCAAACAAAAAGAAGAAACTATGAATATTATAACCAAACCGATAAACGAAATTAATCTAAGAAAATTATTTCTACAAGATTAAAACATCAAAAACCGTAAACGCGTCCTGTAATACAGTAAATTAAGACTTCAAATCGTAGGTCAAAAGGACTAAAAATGGTTGAAATCATGCTTTTTCGATCTCCTATATTTATTAATATTATTTGATCTTTTGAATAAAACAATAAAGTATTTGAATGATTTATAAAGACGGAAATTTAGCATTTTTTTGAACCATGTGGTTTTTAGGTTTGACGTTACATGATTTGACTTTTATGTTTCGATAACACAGTGGCTGAACATTCACGACCAGTAGTCGACAGAGACTAGCAACTGCTCTTTTAAAAATTCCAGTGGCAGTTTTCAAAGTAAACACTCGAACGATGTAATCGGTTCCAAGATGCAATTCTATGACTCTACCAAGCTAATCATCTCTTATTATGACAATGTCATTTAATTGAAGCCCAAGTTTATCCCTTTTCCATTTTTTTCGCTGCTGCAAAGTGGGGAGGTATTCATTCTTCCATCGGTTCCAAAATTGTTGCATAAGCACATATCTGGTTCAGGAATTGCCATAAGTGAAGAACCTGTTAAAAAATGGCCTTGGGTTAAAGATTTAAGGTCATTAAGGTCTTCAAGGAGTTGTTCATATCCAACACCAGCGCTTTTTATACTTCCATCAACTCTAACTATTTCCTTTTCATCAATGAATGGATTAAATGAGCAAATGCTTGATTTGGGAGAAATCGGATCCATAGTTCGATTGCTGTATCATATTTATAAGATAATGAAGAGCGTTCTCCATTTCCTCCAGTGTTAATGGAAAACTTACTCTTTCCTTCTTTCTAAATAACGCTAAAGCGTTGTGAAAAAATCTAAATATATTAAGTGTTCTCTGATGAATAAAAGACAAAGGAAGGACAAGAAAAAAAATCAATATTCTTAGAAAAAAAAGAAAACTGTATACTTAGCTTTTCGACTTCCAAATACATCTATCGTAGTCGTTTCTCAACCTAATTTTCCACAGTAGGACAGACCTTCAACTCAATAAAAAAAACTTAAAAAAAACAATCGTGCTTAAAAACTACGTTACGTAGGTCCTTAAAAGTTTCCTCAAACAAAATTTTCGGTCGTTTTTTAGTTTTGAGCGCAATCTTAAAAGTGCCTTCATTATGGCGAGCTTGACCCTTCCGTCTACTTGCCCTCAGGCAATCCTCTCTGATCTTATGCGTGGTGAATGATCCGTCTCGGTCCCGCAACTTCCTTCACCCATAAGTTTGGGGTGTGTGACCGAGAAGCCAGGAATCTTTCATCGCACGCGATCTCTCTAAAAAGGTGATACGCTCAACCAGTAGCTCAGTGAATTAGTTAAGCTCTACACCTTTCAACCCCTTCCAGCCAAGACTTCCTGGAGAATAGTGTGGAATTCTTCGCATTGCCGAGTACCTACACGTGTTCGATTTCGTTTGAGAAAAAAATACTTTATGTCGTGTTGACGAAAGTCGGTAGTCGGATTTTATATCATTTATACTCTATGATGGGACCTCGGCCATACCAGGATAAGTTGGCATGACTTCACTACACACATTGTTTGCGATATTGTTAAACCAATTTCGCACACTTTGGTAGGACCTGTTAAATTTGCTCTTCCAAAATGCTATAGAAGAGCAGGTTACTGCCTTATGGTCCACGTTTCTACTAATTTCTTCCAAAATTTTGGGGCCGCAGTAAGAATTTTTAAGGGTGGTTAGCAAATAGGGAGGTAAGCTTGTTGTGGTAAAATTTACCGCAACAATGTCACTTATTTGTCCCGACGCTCAGATTTGTCTCAGTGTTGAGAACTTGAAGAATGTATAGTTCCACTTTATATAATAGCGTAATTTTTATTTGCCAAATTTTAAAAAAATACAGCTCCAAATAGTTGACAATTCAAAAATAAATCTTTATTTTAAAAACCCTTTTAATTGTGATAACCCAGGTTGTTATTTTTTTTCTAGTAGTTCTTATAATGCCCAACTTATCATTTTAATACCTTTTCCATACAAATCAAAACTCCAGACTTGGTGAACCTTTTTAACACTTTTGTTTTTATATTTCTCATAAACTGGAATTTTAAGCAATCGCAGAACAATAAAATCATCAAAACGAACGACGTTACGTCATATGTAGGTAAGGTGTACTCGTAATCGGATAAACTTTCATAAAAGAAAAGAATCCATTTCACTAAACTCAACCGAATCCTCGCCAAAGTTAATTCCTTACGTTTGCCATCATCAAAGCGACTCTTTTTCTCTTCCAGCCTTCCGTGCGGTTGCTGGTTGCACGGCCATTATATTATTCTTATAGGTCTGTTTGCTGCAATCTTGGTTGAATATCCTGTCAGTCAAACCAACTTCATCCTTACGAAGCAACGCGGTAACAAAGCGCGAACAACAGTAACATAGCTGTAGGTAGGTATTTATACGTTTACTCGTAGTGTTTGCTGTCGGAGAGGCGACAACCATGAATTGTTTGCAGCAAATAGGCTTAATTTCCTCCTCCGATTATCTTGACGAATGATCGACCAACGGTGTGTCACGTGGCTCTGCAAGTTTTATCGTCAAATTCAAGTCAAGCGACAAGTATATAGAAAAAAAGGACCAACAAGAACGAAAGGATAACGTCATTTATGATTAACAAAAACCTATTAGTGTTCTATTCATAACTCAAGGATTAAATTTCGACGTTGCGTTGTGCACTTTTAATTTTTTGATTTTAAGGACTTTTCTTTGTCATGTAATAAGATTTTCCCTGTAAAGGTTTAGAGATACATTTTATTAGGTATAGGAAAAGGATTTTTTCATGTCCTTGTGGGTTTTAAATTTTTTTAACGACCTTAAAAAATGATATAGTGATAAATGGATTTTGAGGTGGGAATTAATATTGACGTTTTCTATTTTTTATCTAACACAGAAATTTACACCGTACTTATGTAAGGACGCCATCGCGCCACGCCATTGAGATCGTTTTATTGTGCACGCCAATGTTTGGGGATATCCTTTTACAGGAGTATCAATATCCGTTTGAGTGTGGTATGGCACGTTAACTGTTCACCGAGAAGATTTTTGAATTACAAAACTTCCGTTTTCAACTTGTGTGACTGTGGGTGATGTGTAATTTAAATATACAGATATTTGTATCGAATTTGAAAGAACTTATGGAGATGAAAATAGGTATGCAATAAGTACCTAGATACTGTTAGGTATTCCTTTTTTGCAATACCTATAACTATAGTAGGAATAGGGTCGGACGAATCGCAAATGTCATATCAAATCGAAGCTTATATGATGGGAAAAGTTTTTGCCACGACAATTGTGTGCCATCATCCTGATGCTGATGCCATGTTCACATGTTTCGACAGCTCTTCGACTGCGACGACGACGTCGAAGCCGAGGACAATAATATGCTATATGGAAAGCTATGTTTTTGTGTACAGTGCAGGAGTAGACCTAGACAGAAACATCACGAAGTACATGATTCTCGGTGTCAACGAATAAATAATAAGAATCTCATGATAGATTCATGACTATGCTGTGTCGTTTTTGGTGGAACTGCTGCTGGCGCCTCGAAGCTGGGAGCTGGGATGAAAATGGAAACTGAGTATATTTGTACATGGAATGGTATGGGGATATGGTGCTGTTCCGTGATGGTGTCGATGATGATGATGATGATGCTGATGGTGATGATGATGATGATGACTGGGGAAGTGGAATTGGAAACTTTAGATGACAAAAGTGTTTATTGATTTGCTTATATCACAATATGATGGCATAACCACAAAACCATTTGTTTTGATGACTGAAGTGTTATTGATAACGGTGATAGAAAGTACATTTAGGTTACATAGTTAGTTACTCGTATGTAAATATGTACATTACGATAATAAGTTACGTATAGTTATTGCTACAAAAAGGTACGTGTCATGGAGGTAACACACATTTTCAATAGGAGTCTAAATTAAGAAAAAACACGATTGGATGTTTTAGTGTACAAGGATAAATATTTAAGTGTGTTGTTTTAGACTTACAAATTTTAGTCGTGTATTAAAAGAAATTGCATCATTCTACGATGTTCAAGTGGTAGACATGTGCATTCAAGAGGACACAAGCGTCCACAGGTTTTTCTTAAAACCTATTTTTGTCTATAAACTCCTTCTCTCACCTTCCCGCGGTGAACATCGGGTAACAAGTACCTCATTTGTAGATTGGATTCTACCTCAGTGGAAAGTTGTTTAAGGCAGTAACCGAGAGAGAGGGGGAGAGGCACCTCGCCTTATCCAGACGGCAGCGGACGAATTCCTGATATGGAATCAATGGCGTCTATAGTTCCAGTAGGATTGAACTACTAAGTGAACAACTTATAAGGCTTCTTCGAAATATTCGGAGCCTAGGCTTATAAGGAGTATATCAGTCTCCCCGTCCTTAGAGTTAAATTAAGGATCTGACCCCCCAGGTTGCGGGTTGTGCCGTCGCGAGGGGGTTACTTTCTGACCACGTACAAAATATCGTAGTTTCGAAGCACCATCAAGCCTCGGATACGGACGGATTAACTGTTGACAACATAAGCAAACAAAATAAGGACAACGAACTTCGGATCTGTACGTGGAATGTTAGGTCCCTTAACAGACCACGTACAGCCGAACAATTAGCAGAAGCTCTAAACTGCTTCAAGGCAGATATTACCGCCATCCAAGAAGTGCGATGGGATGGACCGGACAAATGCAAACTAAAAGACTGCGATGTATACTACGGCAAATGCTGTCAAGAACAATGACTGCGCCTTGAGTGTCAATAGTGTGAGCGAGCGCATCACAACAATCCGCATCAAGGCTAAATTCGCTAACATATAAGTCTAATATACGCGCACGCTCCAACTGAGAAGAAAGATGAAACACCAAAGACATATTCTTCGAGCATTATGACATTAAAACTGTCTTAGGAGATTTTAACAAAAAAAGAAGACATCCAGCCTGGTGGACAACACCTCCAACATCGGATTTAGGCTAATCGATTTCGAATCAGGGCGTCTGGTATAGCTAGTACGCAGTTTACACATTTTGATATCTACAAAAGAACATGGAAATCTCCTGATCAACCAACTGTCAACCAGATTGACCACATTGCAATCGATGCACGACATTTCTCCTGAGGCCTGGACCCTGCCAAAGAAAGATGAGAGCGCCTTAGGATGCTTCGAGAGAAAAATTCTTCGGGTGATTTCTGGTCCCGTATGCATAGATGGAAAATGGAGAAGAAGATATAACGACGAACTGTACGGGCTGTACAGCGAAACTGGCCTAGTTAACAGAATTAAAGTTCAACGACTTAAATGGCTGGGTCATGTAGAGCGAATGGACATCAGCGCTCCAGCCCGGAAGGTCTTCGAATCCAATTCCGAGAAACGAGATAATTCTGCGGAAATTAAATTTAATTCAATTTGTATTCCAACATTGTGTGAAAGTAAGTCAAAGTCCTTAACATTACCAAAGATTTTAAAGTTTTAATTTGCCTTAGCACTTTATAGAGAAATTTAAATAATAATGTTATAAGATTCAGAACTTATGTAAAAACAAGCAACATCCTGAATCAATGAATTGCTTGAACATGCATCCAAGTTGATGATATTGAGCAATTTTTTTTTAAATTGGCTTTCTAACCGTTCAATACAAGTTGTATTAGATGGTTTCAAGTCTGATATTCATAAAATAAATGCTGGGTCCCCCAGGGCTCCGTTTTGTTTGCTCCGACTCTCTTTCTTATATTTATAAACAATCTTTTGTTTTTCACTTGTAATCCATTAAACTGATTTGCCGACGATAGAACCCTAAGCTTTTCATATTCGTTTCTAGATTCACATTCTTGTCCTTCGGATGTGGAACTTCAACGGCAGCATATGATAAGCTCATTAAATTCTGATCTTGACATCATTGTCCAATGGGGAATCAAAAACCGTGTAGAATTTAATGCTTCGAAAACTCAATGCTGTCTCCTGTCGTTAAAGAGTAACACATCCCAGATGCCACTATCTATGAGTGGCACTTGCATCCAGGCAACCAATCAACTATCAGTACCCGGTATGTGTATTACAGATCACCTCTTACGATCACATATTTGATATCGCCAAAAATGTTTCCAGATGCTTAGGATTTCTCCGACAATGCAAGAAATTTGTCACTCCTCTGATCTGGCTATAACCTACAAAGCTTTCATCCGTCCAAAGCTTGAATATAATTCGCATATCTGGGCAGGTGCCCCCAAAAAAAGTTTAAACAGAACTATAATCGAAACATTTACATCGCTAGAACACCGTCGCAAAGTTTCATGTCTTTCGTTGTTTTATCGATATTTTTATAAACAATGTTCTGTCGAATTAGCCATCTACATTCCACCCCTTAAACTATTGAGCCGTAATACTCACACTTCTAGGAATGCTCATCAGTTTACCCTTGAGCTAAATTTCGGGCGTACTGTCAAGTATACAGATTCTTTTTTAAATCGCACATCGAGAATGTGGAATGCTTTGGACAACTCTGTTTTTTTCTCCCATTTTGATGTTCAGAACTTTAAGACCAATGTTTATCTCGTTTTAAATCCTTCCCTATTTTCCTAACCCTCCCAGTGTGTTTAAATATAAACATATTTAAATTGTTCTAATAACCCCTTGAGTGCTTGTGAATTAAAAACAAATAAAGTAAAATTATAGTTTCTTAGAGGATCCGCAATCATTTGAAGGTTTGATTAGTGATAGATTCAATAATTTCAAGTTGAAACATGATAAGAAGACAGGTGGTAATGATAGAAATCATCTGCGATTAGTTTGGAATAAGCGGTAAGCCATTGAAAAAGGACTAATTGTAGATTTTTGATTGATCTTAATTAATTCTACAGATGAGGTCCTTGAACAAGTTAAATGATAGGAAAAGGTACAATTGAAAATCAATGGTATAAAGATGAAAAGAGAAAATATGAAAAACTTAGTAGACATTTTTAACGACTACCTATGCAAATAAGCATGGGCCCAAAATAGAACCTTGTCTTAAAAAAAATGTTCACTAACTTTTACCCTCTGACAAAGGTTAAATTAAATGTATTTAAATAAGCTTACCTTAACAGAATTAAAGTTCAACGACTTAGATGGCTGGGTCATGTAGAGCGAATGGACATCAGCGCTCCAGCCCGGAAGATCTTCGAATCCAATCCCGAGGAACGGCGCTGTAGTGGAATACCGCAACTCAGGTGGCGTGCGGAACTGGAGACAGCTAGCTAGGAACCGAGCTGGTTGGAGACGCATGTTGGTTAAGGCCCAGGTCCGCCTGGAATGTAGCTCCACCTTAAGTAAGTAAGTAAGCATAATTCTGCGGAAATTAAATTTAATTCGAATTGTGTTCAAAAATTGTGTGAAAGTAATTCAAAGTCTTTAATACTCCCAAAGATTTTAAAGTTTTAATTTGCCTTACTACTTTATAGTGAAATTTAAATAAATGTTATAAGAATCAGAAACAACATCTAGAATCAATGATTTGCTTAAATGTACATCCAAAAACAAGTTGATCATATTGGGAAACGTCGTCAAACCCTAAACAATCGTAAACGTACTTCACTATGCCATTTTTTTTTTTTTTTTTTGAAATTGCCTTTCTAACCGTTTAATTCAAGTTGTATTAGATGGTTTCAAGTCTGATATTCATAAAATAAATGCTAGTGTCCCCCGGGGCTCCGTTTTGTCTCCGACTCTCTTTCTTATATTCATCTTTTGTCTGTCACTTGTAATCCTTAAACTGTTTCGCCGACGAAAGAACCCTCAGCTTTTCATATTCGTCATCGCCAAAAATGTTGCCAGATGCTTAGGATTTCTCCGAGAATGCAAGAAATTTGTCACCCCTTCTGATCTGGCTATTATCTACAAAGCTTTCATCCGTCATGATAAGAAGACAGGTGGTAATGATAGAAATCATCTGCGATTAGTTTGGAATAAGCGGTAAGCCATTGAAAAAGGACTGATTGTAGATTTTTCATTGATCTTAATTAATTCTACAGATGAGGTCCTTGAACAAGTTAAATGATAGCAAAAGGTACAATTGAAAATCATCGGTATAAAGATGAAAAGTGACAATATGACAAAACTTAGAGGAAGTTCTTAACAAACATGCAAATTAGCATGAGCCCAAAAACAGAACCTTGTCTTAAAACATAATGTTCCCTAAATTTTACCTTCTGACAACGGTTTAATAAAATGCTTTAAGACTTAATATTGCCAATTCATTCCAGATCATACGAACTTTCTGAAACCTTTATCTACTATTGATAGAAAAATGATATGAAAAGGACGAAAGCTAGGCTGTAGTAAACAGAGTAGATAATAAAGACAAATTTTGGTAAATGTTTACTCAGCTAAAACTTTTTAAAAGAAAGAATATCAAAAGATTAAAATACTTATTTTTTTTGTATCGGATATTTTTAAAAAGTTAATTTTCTCTTATGACTTTTGTAGATACTTTTTTTCAGTAACTATTTATTTGAATTTTTTTTTTAATTTGATTTTCCCTACCAAAATTCAATTTCATACCATAAGAAACAAATCATATTAAAAAAAAAGGTAACGTTGCTAGGACTATGCTCATATGTTTTGTTTAAGAGCTCAAGGAACATGTTCTTAGTTAGTTCTCTTCAGTCAAGGGTCTCCGCCAAATCTTCGGCTGCACGTGGTCTATTAAGGAACCTAACATTCCACGTGTATATCCGAAGTTCGTTGTCCTTAATTCATTTGCGAAGGTTGTCAGTAGTCAATCCGTCCGTATCCCAGGCTTATTGGTGCTTCGCAACTGGATTTTCTTTAAAACAAAATTTTGTATCGAATTTTATTTAAATTGCATGTTGACAATGTAAACATTGCTCCGAATTCTTTCTGCGAAGGAGGTGTGATATAGCAATAATGACACTCAAAACAGCATGTACTCAAGGTACCTACCCGCTAAAATCAATGAATAATTTAATTTATAGTCCATTATTAGCCTTTTGACTGAATAAAACATGAGCTCTAAAATGCTTTATTATACTTAAAAATTTGTTTTTTCAAATGTTTATCTCTTTGTAATTTGTTTATTTAATTTTAAATTAAGATCACTTGAATCGCAAACCTGTAAGCATATTTAAATGGCTTATTAATTTTGGCGGAACGCATGTGCCCTCTTAACCTCTCAGAGACCAAACTATGCATACTCACCTATTCATTCACTAAGCATAATAATTATCAATGGCTCTTCAATTTGCATGTAAGCATACGTTCATTGCAATATAGCCTTTGTACATACTACACTTATACAACCTCTTCAATCATAAATAAATAGATGAATAAAAAACACACCAACCATTGTGAAATTTAACTGATGCCAGAAAAAGGTAATTAAGAGAAATTACAATCCAATCTCATGTATACAATTATTCATAGGTATTGGTACTCTCAGCCCCTAGGGAAGGGATGTTTAAACTGATGCTTGCAGTGTGCAGAGTGCGTGGACCCGTTGTCTGACATTATGATCATCTGCAAAGAACATTAAGGTTCACTCAAATATTTACACAAAATATCTCGCATTTATCATACGTGTGCTTAATATTACAATAATCATATAAGGTAAGTATTTTGAGGGTAGATTTAAATAATATCACCATAGCTCTCAACGAGTGATTTAAGCGGATTACACCAGCAGAAGCATCGTTTGGCTGTTGACTTTCACATGAAAAATCTTCGTTTTTTTTTATTCTGGATGCACGCGAGTAGTTCCTGGTTCTTTCATGTTTCTTTTTATTAGGGGAGTAGACTGCAATAATGGGATATTTTTGCTAGAGGGATGTTTTTTTCTTTTTCATTTGTTTGGTTTTTTATTTGATGTCGATTGTTAGGAAATTATGGAATTAGAGAAATATACAAATACAATAGGTACATACTTGTGAGAAAAGCAAATAATCAAGCAAATATATTTTTTAATTCAATAGACGACCAAATTTTGTTTGCCGAAGACGATTTTTTAAACTTCCCACGCGAAAGATTAATGATATCATTTTAAGTCTGATACAAACAATACTATCGTTGAAAGCGATGGTTTTCTCAAAACTTCTATTTTGCAAAATCATTATATTTAGACTAGTTCAGTAGATTTTTTCGTTTGCTATACACATAATGGTAAAATATCTTGATTATTGTGATGGCTTTAACATGCATTTAAGTTATAAAAGTTAACATAATAACTCACAAAGCAAAAATAAATAAGTGTAATGTTTAAAATAGGCTAGGATGTGACCCTCACTGATAACCTTTCATCCAGTCTGTCAATTTGTCTTGCTCAAAAGTTTGTAGGTTTTCGAGTTGGGTTAAAAAAGTTGTCACTTGAATTATTCTTAAAAAATTCAAAATTACCAACAATATTTTTCAGATAGAGAAATAGTCATGGCAAGATGATCAGTTTATTTATTATGTTCAAATTGAAATTGAAATTGAACGCTAGAAATCAGGCATTGTGGTTGATGTGTCTGTTTGATTCGGAAGAAAAATAGAACTGTTCGATATTGTATGAAATATTCAAATATTGTATGACACGTAGAAATATGATCATGTTTTTTAAGGCCATAAATACATCTTACAGTGCTATTAAATGCGACTTTAATTTTTCTTTTGAACTCGGAATTGCAGTTACAATACATTTCACAACCAAACACAACAATAGATAAAATAATAGTTTTGGCCAACATATTTCAAGTTCTAATGTATTGGGATTCCTGAAGGACACGAAGTGTTCCGTAAACCAACAATTGAACTTATAAGATTTTCCCAGGATAAGGACCTGTTAAAGATCATTCCTTGGTTTTTTCCTTCATAGTTAATAGCATTGTTATTAAGAAATAAGTGGGGGAAATAACTAAGATATAGTTGCTTTTTAGAAATAATTAAGCAGTTAGTATTGGTGGAATTGAAAAACAGCCCAGAAATAGAGAAGTTAAATTGTTGTAGTAGGTTATAACTAAACATTGACAGCAAAGATAATTCAATTATCAACCTCAAATCGTGACATACAAAACACATATATGAAGAATTAGATAAAATAATAAAAAACTCTATAAAACTATCAATTATGAACACCAAAAGATAAATTATCCAACAATACAAAAATCTTAATCTCAAGAAGAGATACTCTACGAGCCAAGCAACAATTACTTGACAAAGAAAAAACTGAACTAAAAGAATTAAGAAAAACTATCAAACTAGAAATATGGAAAGATATCTACAAGTTCAACGAAACAATAGCTGGAGATACGATTAGACAAACAAAATCAATAAGGAAAACATAACCATTACGTAACAGTCAACAGAAATGGGTTATTAGCTTAAAAAGCCAAAATTGAAGCAACATAACAAATAGAAAAGAGTTAAACGAAAATGCTACTAAGTTCTTCGAAAAACTATTCTCCTCGACCAAGCATATAACTGAAGAAGAAAATATGGAAAACATAGATATCAATTTCCTAACAACGCAAAAGCCCATGTTTAACAATGAAAATATTCAAAGGACCATAGACGATTTGAAAAAGGACAAATGCACTGGAAATGATGGAATCTCTGCAGAAATGATAATATGCGGGAAAGAATCGCTTTTAGAAATCTTAACATTTACGTTTAACGAAATCATAAGAACTCAGAAAATCCGTAAGCAATGGAGAGAAACAACCATTACACTTATACATAGAGGAAAAAAACCGATTTGAACAACTTTAGACCTATAAGTAACATTTCGACAATTTATAAGCTGTTTTCAAAAACAATCTACAGGAAAATCAAATAAGATTTTAACAGTAACAACCTAGGGAACAAGCTGGATTCAGAGAAGGTTTCTCAACAACAGACCACCTAGAGACGATTAATCAACTAATAGAAAAGTGCAATGAATTTCAACAACAATATACATTTTATTCATAGACTTCAGTAAAGCATTTGACAGCGTTGAACACGAAACAATATGGACATCTCTAGAAAATCAAAACTTGTGTAGTCTAAGAGGATATTTCATAAAAGATGAACTGGAAGACAAAATATAGTATAAGAATATGTGCACAACTTCTAAACAGCCTAAGATTTGCGGACGATATAGTACTAATATCTACAAAAGCTAAACATATACAAGAAATGACAACAGAACTTACTAGCTTGTGCAAGAACTATGGAATACAAATCAACAAATCATAACAAAAATGATGACAAACCACATCAGAGAAGATATAATTGTGGACCATGAAAAAATAGAATACATAGAGGGCTATAATATATACTTGGGACAACTAAAATCTTTTAAGGACCAAGAGAAAAAAGAAATCAACAGACGCATCACAAACAGCTGGAAACAATTCTCAAACTGATTTTAGAACTGGGCCAAAGTGTAGAAACACAAAAATATCTCTTTGACTCCGCTATTTGCTGGTGCTTACTTATGGACTACAAACCCTGAGCTTGACTACGAAATCTCTTGACCAGCTAAGGATCTGTTAATCCAAAATGGAAAGAAAAGAAAAGAAGAACAAGAGACGGAGCGACGATCTTTGCCAAATAAACGAAAATTGGTACAGTGAGGCGAAAAATCGAGACCTATGGGTCGCTTCGGAGGAGTCTTACGCCAGAAACTAATAATAAAAATTGAAAAAATAAATAAACATCAATTATCTGACTTTTCCACTATCTAATTAATAATTTTTTATTTGTAATTTGTATCATTCTATCAAATAATTTGTCACAATTCTAATAAAAAAAAATTAAAATTGTATCTTTAGATGTATTTAAAACGATAAGGCAATAAAAAGCTTATAATAATAATTAGATTGCAAACTAGAATTAAGTGGTTTATTGTGTCGAGGGCTTTTGAGAAATCCGGCAAAACTAAGAAACTTACCTTATCGTCATCAACTGATTGTGTTATATTTTACGTCACATTTATAAGGATTGTAATACAGCTATGTTGTGAAAGAAAATAAAATTAAAGAGGTGTAAGCATATTTTATTTGTTAAGAAAGTGCTTATTCTTTTTAATAATTTTGAATAATTCTTTTAAAAACCTTTGAAAAAAGGGAGTATGGATGTTTGATGAAAATCCTTACCACTTGAATTTTTTAAAAATAGAATATTTTTGGTGTGCTTCCAAACCTTTTTAAAAACGCCAATTGTAAGTACAGAGTTGTATACCTATCTGTTGAAAAACGCTTTTTTTAAGGACATTTAAGGTTTTCTTAAGAGCTTTGTTGAACTAGCTAAACATATCAAGGCTTTCATCTTCAGACCTTAAAGTTATTGTATCTCTTGATACTGGTCATATTTCCCTTTAAGTATATAAAGCAATAAAAGGATTTTCTAAGTAACTTTTTGAAGGCTATTAGTTTGTGACTTGTCTTTTAAACCGTTAAATAACTGATAAAACATCTTCAGTGATTCAATCAGCATTCAATTTGATAATTTTGAAATCATATTTTGCGAAAAAACTTTCCCACAAACGGTCCATCATTTCTAGAAGTGAAAATAATGAAATAAAAACTGAAGTTTGTACCTCAGCTCTTTTGTTTAATACTTTACAAATGTTGTGTTCACATTAAATTAAAAGCCTTCAAATAAATTGACACTCTTTTTATGTTTATTTAAGAAGATAAAGTGCAATTATACGATGGCTTTTGTTTAAAGTAAGGTGGTAATGGTGAATAAATTGTCCAATCGGGATCTTAAAGTTATAAAAATTGGCGAGTTCGTTTATTTTCTTCTATTATTAATATATTGGAAATTCTATTTTTTCTGACCCAACCCAATTTGATGTCAAAATTATATTAGTATATTTTAAACGGCATGCAGATGTTTTTTCTCAAAACACACTAGAATACTATAATGCTAAAAGGCCTTTGGGAGACAAGTCCAATAAACTATATTCAATATTTAATTTATTTGTTAAAGATTGCAACTTTCAATAAATATATAACGTATTGTTAGTAAAAAGCCTTATAAGAGGTGGTTACATTTTGAGGGCCGATGTTGAATGTGAAACACACCTAAATGTTAAGTTTTTTTCTGTATTTTATTTGGCATTTCTCAATTTTAGATTAATTCAATTTAAAAAATACCAACGCATGCTAGTACAGCTAGAAGTACAGACAATATTGATACTGTTCGTGACCCAACAATTGCACCCCGCACGGTCATCATTGACTTATATTTACACTCTCGCAAAGTGCAATCGACTCAAGAACTAAAGCGTCGTCAATGGTTAAAATTTTGAAAAGAAATGACAACAGTGGATGATCAATTTTCGAAGAAAATCATATACATTAATGAGGTACATTTTTACCTCAGCGGATTCGTCAAAAAGCAGAATTGTTGAATTTGGTCGAATGGTAAACTAACGCGACCACAAAGAGTGACTCTTTGGTGAGCTTTATGAGCTGGCGGCATCATATGGTACTATTTTTTCCAGAATGGGGCCGGTCAGGCAGTAACTGTGAATGGTGTTCGCTATCGTAAGATGATAACAAACTTTTCGTAGCCTAAATCGAATGATATGGATGTGGATGATATGTGGTTTCAACAAGATGTAGAATCATGCCAAACATCTTAGGAAAAAAACGCTCTTTTCCGCAAAAAATTCAATGGCTGTGTTATCTCAAGTGGTGGCAACGTCAAATGGCCGTCAAAATCATTTGATTTTACGCCATTGGACTTGAAAAGGTGTAAGTCGATAAGCCAGCGAAAAATTAAAGAGCTAAAAGATGAGATAATTCGGCACATTAACATTAACCTCTTCAAAAAGAATTCGTTTTTTTACATACATTTTTGTACAATGATTATCTGTGTCCTACTGAATCTTGCTTATAACAAGATAGTAAACATTTTTGGTCTTACATAAATGACAAAAAAAGCTCTAACGGGATACCAAATTGAATGCAGTATTTAGGGACTACATCAACTAACATAAATACCATATGCAACCTCTTTGCAATTTTTTTATAAGCGGTTTACTCCCCTTAATGGGTTCCTCAAAATTAATTATCAGTTATAAGTGATAATTCCATCATATAACAAAGATGTTGAGTCAGCTCTGAAAGATCTCAATGATGACAGTGAACCGGGACCTGATTGCATTCTACCAATTGTATTGAAAAACTAGTGGTCTTTTACGGCCACTACCTCTACTGTTCGATGTTTCCCTCGAAAAGGGCCTTTTACTTGACGATTGAAAAATTTCCTATATTATTCCTATCCATAAATCTGGCTCTAAACAGGACGTTTCTAATTACCGTGTTGTAAGTAAATTGTCCACGATTCCCAAAATGCTTAAGAAAATAGTTCATGAAAAACTAACCTTTATTCTTAAAGAAACGATTGCGCCATCTCAGCATGGATTTACAGCTCGAAGAACCACTACAACAAACCTAGCTATTTTTTGTAACCAAATCACAGAAATCTCGAAAATAGGTTTATCTTTCTCTCGTAGTCTTTGTCCAATTTGTTTTGAATACGAAATAAATGAAACACAACTTAATAAGTCTAGAAAAAAGAAAGACCTAGGTGTAATATTTGATCACAAACTAAATTTCAACTCCCACATTGATTATGTGGTTGCTATAAAGCAAATACTATGCTAGGGTTTGTGGTTCGCAACTCAAAAGAATTTAAAGATCCGTTTAAATTTCGGTCATTATTTTATGCTTATGTGAGATCTTCCCTAGAATACTGCTCAGTAATTTGGAATTCTTTTTATAAAAGTCACTGTTTAAGGATTGAAAATTTCGCGAATTGTAGTTCAACGACTGAAATGGAACATTGAAATGCCTACTTATGAAACCAGAAGTAAACTGATTGGTCTAACACCACTTGATATTCGCCGTCGGTATTTTTCAGTGGTCTTCATACGTGATATTATTACTTCTCATATAAACTGCCCTTTAATGCCTCCACTGTCATCAAACATTTCAACCATCGGATGGAGATGTTCCGCCAAGGTCGTGCCGGCCATTTGGCAGATATTTTGCGCTATTCATAATTGAACCATAACAATATTATCATAATTTAAAGAATTGACAATAGTTTTCAAAAATTTTGTGATTTATTCAAAATCAAAAATGGCCCTTTAAATGTAACCACCTTTTGAAATAATCAATTTAATAATATTTTTTATATAAACATGTACTCTTATTTATAAGAGGCTGTGTCCGCCACAAAAAATATATGTATATATTATAGGTTTGGTTATACATTCCAGGCCTTTGTTGTTAAAACTGCAACTTTTATTAAAAATAAAATAATACACAGAACGAAAAAAGTCATTCTATTGACTATTTTGGTAGTCAATATGACAATTTGGTAGTCAATTTTCAGCCGATAACCGCGATAGTCAATAGAACAATTTTCGGTTGTCAATTTTGAGATCTGAAATTTTTGTACAATTTGGTAGTCAATATGACAACTGCGGTAGTCAATATGACAACTTTGGTTGAAAGAAATTGAAACTACGGTTGTCGTATTGACTAACACGGTAGTCAATATGACAACTATGGTAGTCAATATGAAAACTGCGGTAGTCAATATAACAACTGCGATAGTCAATACGACAACTGCTGTAGTCAATATGACAATTGCGGTAGTCAATATGACAACTGCGGTAGTCAATACTACAACTGTGGTAGTCAATACACAACTGCGGTAGTCAATATGACAACTGCGATAGTCAATATGACAACTGCGGTAGTCAATACGACAACTGGGGCAGTCAATATGACAACTACGGTAGTCAATGCGACAACTGCGGTTGTCAATATGACAACTGCAGTAGTCAATATGACAACTGCAGTAGTCAATATGACAACTGCAGTAGTCAATACACAACTGCGGTAGTCAATATGACAACTGCGATAGTCAATATGACAACTACGGTAGTCAATGCGACAACTGCGGTTGTCAATATGACAACTGCAGTAGTCAATATGACAACTGCGGTAGTCAATATGACAACCACGGTAGTCAATATGACAACTGCAGTAGTCAATATGTCAATTTTGGTAGTCAATATGACAACCAAATTGTCGTATTGACTACCGAAGTTGTTCTATTGACTACCGCAGTTGTCATATTGACTACCCAAAATTGACAATCGAAAATTGTTCTATTGACTATCCAGTAGTCAATTTTTAAAAATAAGGTTGTCATATTGACTATTTTGGTAGTCAATGCGACAATTTGGCCAAATTTCAGGTTGACTATCGACGATTGTTAATATGACAACTTTTTTTTTTTCTGTGTACTAAACTAGTACAGAAAAAATATACAATTATGAAGTAGTAATGACAAACGAGTCTCTTTAGTTTAATGGTTAACAACTCAAGAACTTTTCTTTGAAAACTCATAAAAATTTGACTTTTCACTTCCAATTATGTATCTTCTACCTGAAATAAAAAGCAGGTGTCCGACTCTGTTCATAATTGCTCAATCATTAGATCATATACCTATTTCCTTGAAAGAAAAAATACATTCCCAAGAATGTACTCAAGAATTTTTTTTACGAGCGTGAAGAAATTGTTTTATTGCCACTTGCTTTCTGGTGTGACAAACCCTCTCTCATCACCATATAACCTCCGCAGGTGAAAGTGCACTGTGTAAAGCAATAAATGAGAAATTAAAATTAAATTTTGATAATGGCTTCTGTTTTGTTATTATTATTATTGTTATTGTTTACTTTGAGTACATATATGCACGACAATAAAATTATCCACGAACAAAATAAAAGAGGTGAAAGGTCGCTCCTCTTTCTTCCCACACACACAAACTGTATTACTCGTTATATGAACGTCAAGCAATAAAAACGTGTATAATAATATGCAAATATCCTTTGCAATAAAAACCGAATCAAATTAAAATTAGTCCCATAAAAGCAGAGAGATATCCTTGATGGTGGTACTTTGTTGTTGCTGTTGCTACTTTTGCTGCTGTTGCATCAAAAACCCATTTATCATAAAGAAAAGCTACACCTCATCATCGTTCGTCGGTTATTAAATTATAATACTTTTTAGGGTGCGATTCGTCTCTTTAAAAGTGGTCTCTATACTCTCTATACTCAGCAGCATCCTTCCGACATCGTATAGTGATAAATTTTTAATTAAAAACTGGTGTACTGGTGTGTGTTGCTGACAATATGCAATATGTATGCAAATTTGGTGCCTCATTCGAGTCGTGTGACAATACTTTGCCAACGAAACGACCGACGACGCTCACTATAATCATTTTATTCATTCGAGAAAAAAAGGACATGAGAAAGCAAACAAGTATAAGTTAGAAGGACGAGAGATCATTTTGTTGCAATGAATAAATTTATACCATACAAAGCATCAGCCCAGAAAGGGATTACATCATGTTCTGGTGGTATAATCGTTGGGAACGTATTTTTTTTGCTATGCTGTATCATTGTCAGTCTTTTATCCTCTGAGGCTGTGATCATTAGAGGGCATCATTATGTTTTTTCGTACTACTGCTGAAGAACAACCCTCTGTCATAATCGAATATGGACATGGACATACCATAAACAACCCATCGCTGCCACCACCGCCGCCGCCGCAACCTTTTTATTTAGTATACTGATGCGATATATCGTTTTCAATATGTTTTGTGGCGCACCCTTTTCTGACAGGATGTGAATGGAATTCAGGAAGTGAGGCCAAATGTATAGACATCCCAAGGGGAACGTTTAAAAACCACAAAATAATATTTAGTTATGATATGATGATGCTTTTTAGTATGAACGAGAGTGTCAGAGAATTCAGAACTCATATAAAAAGGGAATAAATTGGCAAACTTAAATAATTTCTTTATAGGAGGGTGGATATGGCACAGATTACTCTGTCTGTTACTGATGGTTAAGCTCTATTCATAATGTTATTAATAATATCTGCAATGATAAGGGAGGATGATTTTTGTGATTATTATTTTATAAGCCCATTGAGGGATGATATTTGATACGTGTATTCTTTATATTGAAGGTAGGTATGAATGCAGAAGTTTGGTTATGGGATTAATTCAATTAAATAACAAGGATCTAAGCCTTTTATTACAAATATAGTATTTTTTATTTGTGATTCTGTTGGGTAATTTTGTTTTTTTCTCAGTAACTTAATACTTTCTGGCGTGATTCACTTTCAGTGATTTATTATTGGTGCATGTTGCATTGTATCAATAAGTTGTATGATTTTATGGCATGGTTGGCATTAGTAATAATAACTGTTGAAATATTAATGATTCTTATTTTCACACATAGAAAGACCGTTCAATATGTTAAAAGTGAACATTTGTTTAATTTTCACACAATTTTTTTCACTCTTAAAAATATATTAGTTCCTTGCTGATAAATTAAAAATAAGTGGTTTTCCAATGAAAAGTTAAATTTAGCAAACAGTCACTTTAAGAGTTGTCATATTAAACAATTGACAAGTACAAAGTAGGCCATTGCTAAATCTTGAAAAGTACACCCTTAAACCAAAGGCTGAAACAGTTAAAATTTATTATACAAATAATAAATCCTTCGGTCGCAGTTCAGAAATGTGGGTCCTCTTGAAGCAACTTGTCAGCTAGAAATAGTGAAACTGGTTGAGACATTTGAGATGATGCGACGAGCTAGTGATGTAAACAACATCTAGAACAAGAAAAAGTAACAGTAGATTTATTATATTAGATTTTATTCAACAAATTTTTAATTGTTTCCATTTCCTTTTTAAAGTTTTCTAAATAATCAATAATTAAAGCCGTGACAATTTATGTCGTTTGCTTAATGGCTTTAAATTTTAGTTAATTTACATTAGAAGTGTATATTAATCCGATACGTTTATTTTTTAATGTATTTAAATTACTTAACTTACAAAACATAAATATGTATGATTATAATAACAAAATATTGTTTAAAGTTTCAGTTTGGAGAACTTAAGTTTCAAATTATAAAACATGGTGTTTTGAACTGACTTTAAGTTTAGCTAAAAAGGAAAAAAACGTTATAGCTTAAATTTACTAATAAATTATGTCTTTTAGTTTGGTTAAATACAAATTTTAAAAGCTTTCACTTATGATTCGCTTCCAGTATGAGGTTGCGTCCTTACAGTACTCCACAAGCTGCATCCAGTTCTCACCGTTCTGTAGTCGCAGTATTTCATTTTCTTCGGTGCAAAGTTATTCCGTACATTGAGATTGAATTTCAACTTGAATGATATGTTTTTATCTTTAACGTCTTCTACTTAAATTATAATTGTAAGCATTGTAAACCTACCAAAATGAATTAATAAATACAATACAATACAATACTTCTTTAGTTCGCAGTCATTCGTTCCAATTTCATTAAGGGTGATTTCACAGTCCGCTGCTAGCTTTTTTCAATCTTTATACCAACTTTTTTTAAACTGTATTGCATGTCGCCAGATTACTTTTGGCAGCCTGGAATTTTTTATTTTCGATATATGTGAGAACTTTTTTCCCGAATAGGGTTAAAAGCATCAGACCTAAGGAAAACGCATGGTTCGATGCAAGTTGTAAAGAGGTTATTAGGGTTAAGAAGGTAAGTTTCCGTTGTTTTAAAGCCAATCCAACTGAGGAAAACCGGAATAAGTTTAAGCAAGCCAGGAAGGCCTGCAACGCCCATATTCGACGGACCAAATTTTTACATGACCAACAATTACGGCAAAAAATACTGCAATGTCCCAAAGGCAGTCAAAATTTTTGGTCATTTGTAAAAAATATGAGGAATTCTTCCTCTTCCTCGGTTCCTACGCTCGTTGTGAATGACATTCCATTTGTTAGCTCTTTAGAGAAAGCAAATCTCCTTGCTAGGCAGTTCGCCGCCAATTCAACTCTGCCAGTAAGTGTTATGACTCCGCCTGTACTTGAGCGAGTTAATGAATTTATGGGGCAAATCTTTTTTCGCACTCGTACTGTAGCAAGAGTCCTAAAAGATCTTAATATACACAAATCTGCTGGTCCGGTTGGTATCCCCGCTATTGTTCTGAAGAGGTGTTTTTCATCGCTGGCAAAACCACTACGTAAGCTTTTTCATCTGTCCTATTCCTCAGGTCTCGTTCCGAGCGGATGGAAAACCGCATTTGTAGAGCCTATTCCCAAAAAAGGCGAATCTTCCTCACCGTCTAATTATCGACCGATTGCACTTACGTCCCTTCTTTCCAAGGTCATGAAAACGCTGATTAATTATCAGCTCAAGAAATATCTCGAAGATCCAAAGCTTCTTAATGACCGACAGTATGGCTTTCGTAGCAATAGGCCCACTGGTGATCTCATGGTTCATCTCACCGAACAGTGGAACAAATCTTTACATAGTTTTGAAGAAAGTAAGATTATTGCACTAGACATTTCAAAAACATTTGATAGGGTTTGGCATCAGGCTCTCTTATCGAAAATGCGTGCTTTCGGTTTGCATGAATCCCTCCTTCATTGGATTAGTAATTACCTTTCGAATCGTTCAATACAAGTTGTATTGGATGGATTCAAGTCTGAAAACCAGGGCTCTGTTCTATCTCCAACACTCTTTCTCATTTTTATTAATGATCTCCTGTCTGCAACATCTAATCCAATACATTGTTTCGCTGACGATAGTACTCTTAGCTTTTTATATTCGTTTTCAGATTCACACCCCTCTTCTTCGGATGTGGAACTGCAACGACAAAATATGATAAGCTCATTAAATTCCGACCTAAACAGCAGTGTACAATTTGGAATAAGAAACCGCGTGGAATTTAATGCTTCGAAAACGCAATGCTGTCTTGTATCGTTAAAGCGAAATATACCCCCCCTGCCATTATCCATAAATGGCACTTGCATCGAGGAAACTGAACATCTGGATATTTTTGGTATGTGTATCACCAACCACCTTTTGTGGAACGATCACATACGCGATGTCGCCAAAAATGCTGCAAGATGTTTGGGTTTTCTAAGGCGATGCAAGAAGTTTTTCTCCCCCTCTGATCTGGCTGTTATTTACAAGCTTAATTATAACTCCCACATCTGGGCCGGTGCTCCTCCAACTTACTTAAGCCCCTTCTATAGTATTGAACGTAGAGCATTTAGATTGATTGGTGATATTACCATCATAAGATCATTTACGTTTTACCGTTATTTTAATGGTTTATGCTCTAGAGAAATAGCCAGTTGCATTCCTCCCCTTAAACAATTCAACCGTAATACTCTCGCTTCTAGGAATGCTCATCAATATACCCTCGAGCCCATCTTCGGTCGTACTGTCAAGTACAGAGATTCGTTCTTTAGCCGTACTATGCGAATGTGGAATGCCTTGCCACACTCTGTTTTTCCCAGCTATTGCAATATTCAGGAATTCAAAACCAATGTGCACCGACATCTCCTTTCAACCCCTCTCTCCCTTTCCTAGTGCTTACACTGTGTCTACATAATAAGGGTAATATATCCCCTTGAGTGTGCGCTTATTATAAAAAAAAAAAAAATCCTCATCAGATAATTCGCGTTTAACTTAAGGGTTGAAATATAGACCACTTTCCAAGTAAAACATATATTTTGGAGTATTTACAGGGAGTGGGAACATTCCAAGGTAAGTGAACTCTTTTACTACTTCCATATATCTTCAATCAAACCTCAATTGTTCATCATCTGAAAGTCTCCCACTGCCATTCTGGAAAATCATAACTTTAGACTTATTTTTCTTGAAACTCCATATTCTACAGTACTAGTACTCTGCCAGTCTATTAATTATCAGTTGAAGCGATTTTGCCAACTTGCCAATATGTAATATGACAATGTCATCAGCATATGTACATAATAACTTTAACTTTAACTTTTTTTTTTTGATTTCATTATCCTTATCTTACAAACTTTGTGCTTATATAATAATATAACAAATTTAAAAATATATAAAGAATAACTAGTGACATTTGTGTTTGAAAATAAAATAGTGTTAATGTCACATCATTGAAAATTACCTTCAAAATGTGGGGTGTACAATAATTTACTGCCAATTTAAAATACAAAATTAAATGAAAAGCAAAGAATTTTATTAATAAGCAGAAGGCTTAGAACAAAAAAGAAAAAAATTAAAGCTATACTTAATAATGTGCATAAGACATTACATAAACGAAAAACATAATAAAGTGATATACAACAGCAAAGTTTTTATTTCATGGTGATTGAAATCTAGAAGCCAACTTTTTATTGTATTGAAGAAAATAGTTAGAGATCTAATAAACCAAAGGTTCATAGCTAGACGATTGAACAATTTTAATGATACAATGGAGAAAATGTTTCTGAAATGTGTAGTTCGAATTGATGGTTCGAAAACAGAATTAAGTGAATTGCTACGCAAATACCTAGTGTCAGAAATTGGACTCTGGACTTTTAAGACTTCGAAATAATATTAGTGTTTAAGTGGCAGAATTCTAAATGTCCTAAACAGAATCATAGAATGAGCTAAACGATTTGCTCTGAGTATTTTTCTTATAGCTCAATCTTGTAGAACAAGGATTGGTTGGAGAATTGTATCGTAAGCACTCCCCATCAACTCAGTCCATACTGCAATCTTGATTGAAATATTCCACAATAAACCATTTTAAGTGTTTTACATTCACAGAAATTTCTGAGTCCAAAAAAAAACTACGAATACAATAGCGTAAATATTTTTTTAGATTTGAAACATGTTAGAGCCATCTTACATTATTATCAAAAGTTATACCCAAGTATTTATACTCTGATACTATTTCAATTTTAAAGCAGTTAATGTCACAAGTTGCATGTTCATTGAACATTTTATCAGGTGCATCAGAAGTACACAAACAACTCAACAAGTTTTGCCTGATACAGTTGTTGGCATGAAAATAAATTTCGCCACCAGAGCTTTCCGGACTACTATGGCTGAAGACCATTAGTTTTGTTTTCCTGCTAACAAATAATTTGTGTTCAGAAAACCAAATTCAAAGAATTGATTTTAGCACTTAGGTTTAAAGCATTATCTGAACGGTAAACAATCCCAAGATCATCACCAAAGTCTGTAACCTTACCTTTGAACAGTTGACTAAAAAGAGAGTTAATGTAAATTAGGAACAATATAGGCCCCTTGATTGAACCTTACTACTAAGTATATCTCCGACTTTAACTTTTTGATTTCTATCCTTTAGGTAAGACTTAAACCAATCATAAATAAAACCTTGGAAACCTACGCAATATAATTTTTCTAATAGGATACTATGGTTTACCATGTCAAACGCCTTGGTTATGTCCACAAAGAGTCCAGCACAGAGTTTTTTTGTCATCCAACGCTTTATATATGAAAGATCAGAATTCCAAAAGGGCATCTTCAGTAGAAATCCCCTCTTTAAACCTAAACTGAGCTGGACTTAAAAACTTTATTTTTCTTAGGTAGCCACCCTACACTTAATTTGCTTTTTGAAAATTTTTAGAAATTGCAGACAATAGCGAAATAGGTCTATAATCAATCAATCCATAAATACTTATATTTTTTCTCGGCTTTTTTTTTGCCTCCATAAACAGATGACGGTTGTAGCCGTAAGACAGTAGTTGATGTAAATATTGTGTTTCGGTTCCCTCACTAAATAAAGAAGAGTTTAATTTCTTCTTAGCAGCTCTCTTAACTGTTGCACCATTAATTTTAACTCCAAACGGTAACCAGTGTACCAAATCGTTTAGATACAGGGCAAAAAGTAAGGGACTAAGAATGCATCCCTGTTTGAGGCCTCCTTTCATTTCCAATTTTTGGGAATTATATTTTCTATCAAACACTTTCGCAAATGACTGTTGGTAAAGTTTCTCTAAGGCTTTAACAAATTTGCTTGACACTCCTAAATTGTAAAACTTGAAGAACTTCGTATTACGGCAATTGTTTCAAATGCAGTCTTAAAGTCGAGGAAAAATGCATACATGTTCTTTCCATACCATTCAATATTAACATTTTGTGTACTGTAGATTAACCTCAGCTTGGAACGCATTGAGAATTTGGTTGGTTTCTACTAAGTGGGTGAGCCGCTTACATAGAAGTGAGGAAGAAGCATTTAAAAACGATATTCCCCGATAGTTTTCTGGAACAGTTGGATCACCCTTTTTTTAATATAATTCAGATCAGGGCTTTGTTAAAATGAACTGGAGGAAAACCGAAATTAAAGATAGTATTTAAGACTTTTGCCAACTTTTTTTCAAACCGAAATAAGTTATATTTAAAAAATTCTTTTTTTTTTTGCTAACTTTTTTTCAAACCGAAGTAAGTTATATTTAAAAAATTCTGTTAAAACTGGAATGTTATTTGTCACAGAAGCTTTACCATCCTTCATTGAGTCCAATACTACCTCCATATCCTCTAGTTTTATATCTTTGAACAAAAAAAATGTCCGCAAATATGGGCTGGTTTATTTATGAATCAAATCCATCGAAGATGAAAAGGTTACTAAAATGCTCTTTTAGGATGTCCACATGGTAGAGAATGCTGCTTTGAATTTTTATTGCCATTCAATTTTTTAGTGGGACCCCAAAACTTCTTTGAATCCTTGCATTTACTAGAGATCTTGACAATTTTGTATCGAAATTTCTTTTTTTTTTTTTGTAATGTTTTTTTATATTCTTTATTTGCTTGAACATACGAAAGTTCGAAACTTGCTGTATTGTATAATTGAAACAATTTCAAAAATGTGACAGATTTATTTCTTAATTTTTCATAGGAAAAATTGCACCAATCGTTTTGTTTGTTTTTTTTTAAGTGGCTGGTTTTTTCAACGAGTGAGAAGTATTTCATTCTTGCAAGTGACTTTTTCAATTATAATTCATTTGTTCTTTTTTAAATTCGTCGGTGAACTTACTTTTCCATTTTAAGACCCGTAAATTCTTATCGCAAGTTATGAGGTAATCTTTGACGACATATAATTCAATTTCTAATGAAATCGGAAGATGATCAGATAGATTGAGATCCCCTAAGCGAAAATCTTTTATGGATTAGTACTGACAGTATAGCTTCTTTATTGGTATGATTTCTTATGGCATAGAGTTGAACATACGGTTCTTTCCCCCCAAGCAACAAAACAATAGAAATTTTATAAGACAAGTTTCTTTACGAGAACGGTGTTAACAATTCTTACCCAAGATCTTGTGTATTAAACATTTAAATTTCTTGTTTGCCCTAAACGTCAAGGTCAAGGTCTATGACAATGCTTGCTTACCATTAAATTCAATACCTTGAAGCTAGAATTCGTGAAGTTAACCTGGATATTCATCAGTAAATGTCTTAAATGGTCAGAAAACATTTCAAGAAATCGGTAGCCATGTCGTAAATAAAGCTTATACCTTTTTCCATTATTAATGCATATATAAAACATTTTGTAATAATAAAAAAAGGAATATCAATTAATTTCTCTTAAAAAATAATTGTTGTTTCTTAATATCAAATTGAAACTACTAATAGGAAAACCCTATAACAAATATAACTCACTTTAACAGTTGAAAGTTTTGGAAATTTAAATCTTTTTTGTTAGTAAGGAATCTAAAAATTTCGGATTTAAAACTTGGATTGTTGATAGCAGAATTCCTTCAATTGGATGGTTTTCCAAATTACACCAAAAGTGTGCTGTCGGAAAAACAGTTCATGTTATTTACATATTAAACTTTACTTCATCATCTTCCTAACGTAAGAATTATTTAAAACATGTGGTAAAGCAGGATTTGTTGCTTATGCCTTTGCTTATAAATTGTGCAGTTTGTTGGGGAATCTGATGCAGTTGATTTTGAATGACTTACAAGAGCTCGGCCTTTCTTAGACCACAACTTGTCAAATATTAAAAAGTAGCTGAAAATTGATTCTTATTTTAATTAAGGAATTATATTCAGCACTGAAGAACATTTGTAGATGAATTTTAAAACAATTATATTTCAAAAAGTTCCACTGTTACAAAAAATGTTATACTTGTTATGGATTTTCGGATTTGGAATTCAGCTTCCTTAGTTAATTAAGAACAACCCACGGTTATTATGGAATATCACTTATATCAAGCTATTATTTTGAAGAGTTGTTCTTCATTTTCCTAGTCTTCGGGCCTTGTTGCGAGTAGATAAAAAATAGCATTTGTCGATCCCATCCCCAAAAAGGCGAATCATTCTCACGTCTTTTTTTTCAAAGCCATTTAAACTCTGTTTTATTAACAGCTCAAGAAATATTTCGATATTCGAAAGCTTCTAAATGATCAGCAATACGGCGGCGCAGCGGTGGATCAAATATTTACATCGTTTTGGAGAAAGTAAAATTATTGCGCTTGATAGGGTTTCACATCAGTTTTTTTTATTGAAAATGCATGCCTTCAGCTTAAAATAAAACCCTTTCTGACATTTCAATACAAGTAGAATTTTGATGGTTTTAAGTCTATAATCTAAAAAATAAATGCTGGTGTTCCCCAGGGCTCCATTTTTATCTCCAAGACTCTTTCTTATTTTTATTACTGATCTCCTGTCTGAAAAATTCTAATCCAAATAATTGTTTCGCTACGGATTTGGAACTGCAAAGACAAAAGTATGAAAAAGCTCATTACTTTGAGCCCTAAACAGCTTTTTTACAATTTGAGAAAAAACCGCGTGGAATTTGATGTTTCAAAAACCCAATGCTGTGTTGTATCGTTAAAGAGGATATACCCTATTGCCATTATCAATTTGGGGCACTTGTATCAATTATACTAGTAGCACCCGTTTGCAAACATGGTTAGTGCGTTGGACTGTCCATGCCAGAGGTCTTGGGTTCTATCCCCGCCTATGCCACCTAAAGTTTTTTTCACGGGTATTGCCTCTTGCAAGGAATTGACAAATTCTCCATTAGTAAATCTTGTCATGAAAAAAAGCTTTTTCAAATTAGCCGTTCGAAATCGGCTTAAAAACTGTAGGTCCCCTCCATTCCTGACAACAGTACTCGCACACAGGAATGGTTGAGAGTTGTAAGTCACTAGGTCCCTAGTTCTCAACGGACTGTTGCGCTACCCAATTCATTTTTTATCAATTATAGTGAAACATCTCAGTACTTCCGATATGGGAATTAATAACTAATTCTTGTGACACGACTACATACGGAATGTCGCCCATAATTCCGCTAGATGTTTGGTATTTTAAAAGCGATGCAAGACGTTTTTTCTTCCCCTCTAATCTGGCTGTTAACTACAAGACTTACGCCCACAGCTTGGGGTCCACAACTTGTGTTCCTGCAACTTATTACGCATCTCAAAACAAGGTTGAACGTAAAATCAATTAAAACGATTGGTTATAATATCATCATTCTTTCATTTTATTTAAGTCGCTTAAAACAACGTCGTAAAGTTTGTTGTCTCACCCTTGTTAACAATTATACCAATAAATTACGCTCTTAAGAAATGTCCAACTTCATTCCTCTTCCGAAACACGCTTCTAGGAATGCTCATCATTATATCCCAGAGCATAACTTCAGTCGTACTGTAAAGTACAGAGATTCGTTCTTTAGCCATACTTCGCGAATCTGGAATTCCCTACTACACTCTGTCTTTCCCAGTCATTGTATTATTCAGGAATTCACTCAGCTCATACGTTTCGTTCTCATGAGAGTTTACTTATTCATGTGGGGTTTTCCTGAAATCACAGATTTTGTTTTTTAATTTTATTTAAGGATATTTTTCATGACACAATTCTTAGAATAACATCGTATTGTTTATCCTCAATTATTAGATCCCGTGTATTTAAGCAACCTGAACACATTTTGATTACAACTTCTTTTAACTTAATTTAGATATGATTATTATGCAATCTTTTTCTCACTCAATTCGATTCGAATATATTTTTGCACGTCCATAAAACAATCATGCTTGTCGTCCCTCCTCAAACACATACCTCCACCTAAAGTGGATCATTATATTTCAATAAAACTCAGCCGGAAACCATTAAGATAAATAAATTCAGGCGCATCATAGATGCCTCCTTGCATCTTTCATCCCGCAAAATAGATTCAACCCAAATTCGTTTAAATTCCTCTGCCATTTTTAACTTCCCATAGGAAGTTATTGTAATGGGTCCGATTTGTCAAATTG